>NC_133324.1:315550290-315565290 GCF_042186555.1 Aquarana catesbeiana | reverse complement strand
AAATACAGTAACAGTAGATTATCCTGCAAGAATGCTTAAATTGTATGTCCAGCCAAAAATGTGTCTTGCATAGTTTTGAATAGAGTTGGAAACGGTTAGAACCCATGTCAGGTTTTACCTTGATTTCCTGTCTTGCTAATAATGTTATTAAAGGGTCTTGCTAATAACGGGCAACTCTCCAGCAGCAGCGCAGACAGAAATAAAAGGCTAGAACCCCTGTAAAAAATGTGATTTCTGTCTGTGTCCCTCATGCAAATTTTCCCTTACTTCCTGTCTTGTGAAACCATTGTCTGCAAGACAGGAAGGTACATTTCTTTAAAAGGAGCCTCGGTTAGCAGTAAATATTTGAAAGATGTTGTAATCCTTTACTCCATCTAAAACTGGGAAAAAAAAACTGTACTTTTTATCCCTTTTTAGTGTAGATATTACTTCTGGCTTTACCTTCTCTTTGTTTATATAAATGTCATCACAAACATTGCATTGTTTACATTCAGCCTTTTTGTGTCTACACTGTACCAACATACCAAGACTGGCAAAAAAAGAGAAAGATATTTGGACCATATTCATTGCATTGAACATCTTCAGGGCAAGGAGCCATACAAAAAGTCTCGGCTGCACGGTCAAGAACTCACAGGAGGTGACAGCCCCTGCATAGCCCCTACACCTGCCCATCCCCCATCCCGTGTGATTCCACACAGGTAATTGTTAAAAAGATGCACATCTGGAGGGATCCCCTATGCCCCCCTTCTGTGTCTGCGATCTCTACGCTGTATCTAAACGAAAACAGAGACTGCCAGCTTTTAGACATTTCTCTCCAATGATGACATGAGCACAGTGCAGCATACAAATCATCATGTAATGATTTTGTCACCAAAGACTTTAAATTAGAGGTATTGGGTACAGGCGCTTCCTGCGATTTCAGGCCGTTCCTATAGTATCACAGCAGACAGGCTGAATGTAAACAATGCAGCGTTGCTTGTTGCTAACCCACTTTTTTTTAAAAATACAGTTATCTTTTTAAAGGAAATCTCAGACATTTCAGGCTTATTTATTTGACATGTGCATGGTTTACAGTTGTCATTATTTATTATATGTAGCTACATAAGAATCTGAGTGTTTTTCTGAGTCATGACTGATCGAAAAAGTAAACAAGTCTGTTAAAAACAATTTATTCCATAAGTACAGTGTATACCGGTAAGAGTCTCGGGAAAATGTTTTAAGACAAACTATCTTAAAAACACCAACAAATGGTTAAAACTTTTTAAACTTTTTAAAACAGCCCTCACATTCACTCTGGTCATCATTTTCTGCAGTCTTGTTTTCTGCCTCTTTTTAAAAACGGTCCAAACCGGTCCCATCTCTGCTAGGAGAGACGAAGGGCTCATTTGCTGTGTATTTCATTCAGTTCTGTTTGCAAAATACAGTAACAGTAGATTATCCTGCAAGAATGCTTAAATTGTATGTCCAGCCAAAAATGTGTCTTGCATAGTTTTGGATAGAGTTGGAAACGGTTAGAACCCATGTCAGGTTTTACCTTGATTTCCTGTCTTGCTAATAATGTTATTAAAGGGTCTTGATAATAACGGGCAACTCTCCAGCAGCAGCGCAGACAGAAATAAAAGGCTAGAACCCCTGTAAAAAATGTGATTTCTGTCTGTGTCCCTCATGCAAATTTTCCCTTACTTCCTGTCTTGTGAAACCATTGTCTGCAAGACAGGAAGGTAAATTTCTTTAAAAGGAGCCTCGGTTAGCAGTAAATATTTGAAAGATGTTGTAATCTTTTACTCCATCTAAAACTGGGAAAAAAAACCATTATAAACTTTTACAATAAAACCTTAGATTGTAAGCTCTAAGGAGCAGGGCCCTCTGATTCCTACTGTATTAAAGTGTATTGTATTTGTACTGTCTACCCTCAAGTTGTAAAGCGCTACGTAAACTGTTGGCGCTATATAAATCCTGTATAATAATAATAATCATACAGTAGCCAGTACTAAAAACTGCCCTCACCTCATCCTGCAATGCAGTGCAGGACCTCTGCAAACTATTCAGATGTGCCCCCACCCTGCTTTATACAATGTAGCATGGGCGTTCCTCAGCACTTATGGGTGAAAAAAAAAAAATATTTCATGTTATTCATTGTGAATGCTGAAGTTTTGGGCTCCCAGGGGCCCCCTGCAATTGAGTTTTGGAGACAGAGCCCCATGGGTGGCAATGGCTGATGCATGAGAGATTAGTCTGATTTGTATTAGTGACAGGTGTGGCCATCCTGTTCTCTGCATCAATGCAAATATGTCACTGATCACTCCCTAAGTAAGCTTCAATTCCCATGATTATCAGCTGCAAGCTGGCAAGAGAAACATTGCAGAGAGGCAATTTGCAGACATCCTGTCTAGTGTCACCTTTTGCCTTTTATGATAATTAGGATTGTCCTACTTACTTTGCTGATTTTATGGTGGCAACCTTTTGTCTGGCTCTTTCCCCAGATCATGATTAACTGCCTATTCTGATCGTTATATAGATGTCTCGCTTCCATCCTGTACCTTATTTAACAAATGGCTATTTCACATCTGTAGCCTCCTGTATGCGTGCACTTCACCCCTCCCAGCTACTTACCAGCCTATGGCTGTATTATAGCACTTCTTTTGAAGAGTGCTTTTGCTGATGGCACTTTTCATGCACATCCACAGCCGACCTCCCTCCTCTGTTATTCTTAAAACTGAAGCAAGTCAACTGTTACCTCTGCTTCAGTGTCTAACCTGACAGGAATGTCGGCTCGGTGTCTCATACATATAGAGTTCTTTTATTCTGTCACTAGGTGCAGATGAACCTACTGATGTTCTTTACAAAAAAAACTCCTAATCACATGCATATCTATATTTAACCAACTTCTGTAGAATTGAGGCACCAACAGGGACTAGCTGTTCGAAATTTCTAAAATAGAGAGGGATTTAACCAAAAGTTATGGTAATCATAAATCCTAGATCAACCGTGGTCAACCGTGTCTGATGATCCAGCTACCAAATTCTTCATTATGTACATATACACATTAGTATACAGTGCAAAACCCTGTTGGGACATTATATGCATGGAGTTGACATGTTCTCGCTGTGCCTGCATGGGTTTCCTCCAAGTACTTTGGTTTTGTGCCACATTCCAAAGACATGCTGGTAGGTTAATTGGGAACAGGGACTGATATAAATGTATAGTATGTAAAGCGCTGCGTCAGTTGTCGCCGATATAGATATATATATACTGTAAATCATAAAATAATATATGTATGCATTATATAATAAAAAATCTTAAAAAAGTTTGTGCACAGCATGCCCCCTTAGTGCCATTCCTATCACAGGATAAAGGTCTGTTGACCAAAATGTCAACCCAGCACATAGTTTTCTCCAAAATTCCTTCATCGCGAGCAAATTCTTCTGATTTTCACCTCTTGTCTTTGGGTACCTTTAACAGGGAAACTATAGCATATTTTCACTTTCTTATTTTGTATTAAAATAAAAAATTGTTGATTAGCCTCAAGTGGGAGTTCTCAGTGGCTCAGTCCAATGACTTTGTTTCCTAAAAGAGACCCTGTTGCCAGTCCTTTGCATTTAACATATTGTATGTATGTTACTTTCCTGTAAAAGCCCCCCTTGTGTAGTCCTGAGACTAATACTGAGTGACACCATCTTGGATGTAATGCCATCAGACTCAGAGCTGTCACTCAAGTGACACTTTAATAGCTTTCCTCTTCCCCCCCCTGCCCTCACCACTACATAAAAGGTGGAGGAGTGGAGGAGCTAGACCAGTATAGACATTACTTAGACACTCTCAGAGTGGAGGACTATGAATCCCTATGTTATGGAATTGACTTTCCTGAGTAGTCAAATTTTCCACCAAGTTCAGACATTTCTCAGGGGAATTTTAAAATCATGTATGGAAAGGGAATAAAATGTGCAAGTACGGTAATCGTTTAAAATACCTAATTTTATTTTTTTTCAGTAGGAGAGAAGGTTTCTTCAACAATTGTGAGAATTTTTTTTTTTTTTTACCTACAGAGTACATTGTTTCCACTGATTAGGCTTGCTTATAGACTTTTGTGAGAAGGATCAGTAGAGCACAACCACTCTGGCACTTCAAATTAGAAAGCACAGGGTGCAGTGTGGAGTTTTCTAAGCTTCCTTGGGTTTACTACAAGAACCTTAAAAGACACAAAGCAAAACAGCTCCCCATTAAGGTATTGAGATGTGCCCTGCATTGCAATATGAGACGTGGCACGGGTGTTTGCAACATCCGGCCTTTTACTAAGGTCAATGTTGACATACTTCAAGTGCCCAGATTTTGAGGCCTTCTATAAAAGTATTGGCTAAGGTAGCCCACAGATGATCAGCATTGGGTGGTGCCTTTATGTCTGCAGGAATACGTAAAATAGCTGTGTAGTGTAGGTACATTTTGTTGTTTCTTTGTGTATCTTATCAGACAAAGAAAAAAATTACACTAATGTATTCATTATCAGCTGCGCTGTATGGCTAATGTCCAGCAACTGTGTTGACAATATATATTGCACCATAAAGCTGCTTGGATGTTGTGCAGTAGTGTATTATAAAGTGGTGTTTGTTCCAGTCATATCAAACATGGACTCTGGAACACCAACCTTTTGCGGTCTTCTTCTAAATATAGTAGACCCACTCCTTTCTATTAAGTGGGAGGCAGCTTGAATATAAAATACCTGTCTTCTAAAGCTGGCCTTACACTGAGCAAGTTTCAGTCAGTTCCTGATGGACTGGCCATAACTCACTTTGTGGGTGGCCTAGTCGGCACCCTCATGCTCAATGTTGTTCAATGCCGGGTGAGATCCTGTAGCATGGATGGGCATTTTTTTTTTTTTTAGTATACCAATCAGTGCATGGCCAGCTTAACATCATTTCACATAAACTCCTCAGCAGAAGTTAAAGCGGACCTTCACCCTCCCGACAACGATCCCGCCTCTCCACCCCTCCTCCTATCCTCTGCTGGAATAGACTATTTTTATTTTATTTTGTTTAAGTCTTTTTTTTTTTTTAATGTTAAGTTCGCCCCACTTCCCCTTGCATGTTACTAGCCTTAGGTGAATGACATGCACACTGCCCACTTTGCCTCCCAGGATATGTACATCACATATCCCAGGAGGCATAGGCTTTCATTGACGAACAAGAGGAGGGGGCAGGCCTAGCAGCACGTCATCGAGAGGCTTGCCCACTGAACCCGGAAGAGCCGGCGAGCCTCTCGATGGTGGAGAAAACATGGCAGCACAGGATGGAGCTGTGGCCAGGCATGTGATGATCTCCTCAGGTAAACACTGGATTCCCTGGATGGGTGAGTATTTGAAATGTCCAGATACCACCATCGTGAAGTATAGGAAGAGAGATAAATGAAGAGCTGCCATAGTTAAAAAAACAGAGGGCATTACTGGAAGTATGGATACTGCATGTAAATTTTTGTAAAAGAAATGTAGGCCCAATTGAGCGTACCCAACCCACAAATTGGTGCCAAACATCGCTAAATGTCACTGCAGAAGTGCAGTGAGTTACCCCATTCAGCCTTCCATTTGAAGTTAGTGGGGTACCAGCAATTACAGGATCTCTCAGAGGGAATAGTAATCTGACAGTTTTGAAAACCTTGTACGATTTAGTATTTTTTTTCCCAATAAACTGGTACTGGAGGTGTCTGCAACATACCACCCCCCCCACCCCCCACCCCAATCTCTACATAGGCTGAACCCAATGTTTGTGATTGCTCATGTTTAGGGCCCCCAAAAGAATTTTGGCAGATTCAGCAAACAGCTGAAATTTAATCAGCATATGGCCAGCTTTAGTTTGCCTGTCCATACCATAGTATCTTAGGGTACCTTTGGGCTAGTTGTGCATGTCCCTCTATTTTTTTTTTATCTGTATTATTTAGTAATCCTTTTTAGATTCCTTGTTTGAAATCACAAATCATGTCCCCTCTATACCCTTTTTGCAACATCTTTCACTTGCTTGGATTTTCATCATTTAACTTTCAGTAACACAAGGTAAAGCTTTTTCATTAAGGCAAAGTGATTTTGCTGCTTTGATGTGGTCAGTAGGGATGAGCCGAACACCCCCCTGTTCGGTTCGCACCAGAACATGCGAACAGGAAAAAAGTTCGTTCGAACATGCGAACACCGTTAAAGTCTATGGGACACGAACATGAATAATCAAAAGTGCTAATTTTCAAGGCTTATATGCAAGTTATTGTCATAAAAAGTGTTTGGGGACCTGGGTCCTGCCCCAGGGGACATGGATCAATGCAAAAAAAAGTTTTAAAAACGGCCGTTTTTTCAGGAGCAGTGATTTTAATAATGCTTAAAGTCAAACAATAAAAGTGTAATATCCCTTTAAATTTCGTACCTGGGGGGTGTCTATAGTGTGCCTGTAAAGGGGCGCATGTTTCCTGTGTTTAGAACAGTCTGACAGCAAAATGACATTTTGAAGGAAAAAACTCATTTAAAACTACCCGCGGCTATTGCATTGCCGACAATACACATAGAAGTTCATTGATAAAAAACGGCATGGGAATTCCCCAAAGGGGAACCCCGAACCAAAATTAAAAAAAAAAAATGACGTGGGGGTCCCCCTAAATTCCATACCAGGCCCTTCAGGTCTGGTATGGATATTAAGGGGAACCCCAGCCAAAATTAAAAAAAAAAATGACGTGGGGTTCCCCCTAAATTCCATACCAGACCCTTCAGGTCTGGTATGGATTTTAAGGGGAACCCCGCGCCAAAAAAAAAAAAAAAAACGGCGTGGGGTCCCCCCAAAAATCCATACCAGACCCTTATCCGAGCACGCAACCTGGCAGGCCGCAGGAAAAGAGGGGGGGACGAGAGTGCGGCCCCCCCTCCCTCCTGAACCGTACCAGGCCACATGCCCTCAACATTGGGAGGGTGCTTTGGGGTAGCCCCCCAAAACACCTTGTCCCCATGTTGATGAGGACAAGGGCCTCATCCCCACAACCCTGGCCGGTGGTTGTGGGGGTCTGCGGGCGGGGGGCTTATCGGAATCTGGAAGCCCCCTTTAACAAGGTGACCCCCAGATCCCGGCCCCCCCCCTGTGTGAAATGGTAAGGGGGTACATAAGTACCCCTACCATTTCACGAAAAAAGTGTCAAAAATGTTAAAAATGACAAGAGACAGTTTTTGACAATTCCTTTATTTAAATGCTTCTTCTTTCTTCTATCTTGCTTCATCTTCTGGTTCTTCTGGCTCTTCTGGTTCTTCTGGTTCTTCCTCCGGCGTTCTCGTCCAGCATCTCCTCTGCGGCGTCTTCTGTCTTCTTCTCCTCGGGCCGCTCCGCACCCATGGCATGGGGGGGAGGCTCCCGCTCTTCTCTTCTTCTCTTCTTCTCTTCTTCTTTTCTTCTTTTCTTCTTTTCTTCTTCATTTTCTTCTCCGGGCCGCTCCGCAATCCATGCTGGCATGGAGGGAGGCTCCCGCTGTGTGACGGCGCTCCTCGTCTGACAGTTCTTAAATAACAGAGGGGGGCGGGGCCACCCGGTGACCCCGCCCCCCTCTGACGCACGGTGACTTGACGGGACTTCCCTGTGACGTCACGGGGAATGCCACAGGGAAGTCCCGTCAAGTCACCGTGCGTCAGAGGGGGGCGGGGTCACCGGGTGGCCCCGCCCCCCTCTGTTATTTAAGAACTGTCAGACGAGGAGCGCCGTCACACAGCGGGAGCCTCCCTCCATGCCAGCATGGATTGCGGAGCGGCCCGGAGAAGAAAATGAATAGGAAGAAGAGAAGAAGAGAAGAAAAGAAGAAAAGAAGAAAAGAAGAAAAGAAGAGAAGAGCGGGAGCCTCCCCCCCATGCCATGGGTGCGGAGCGGCCCGAGGAGAAGAAGACAGAAGACGCCGCGGAGGAGATGCTGGACGAGAACGCCGGAGGAAGAACCAGAAGAACCAGAAGAGCCAGAAGAACCAGAAGATGAAGCAAGATAGAAGAAAGAAGAAGCATTTAAATAAAGGAATTGTCAAAAACTGTCTCTTGTCATTTTTAACATTTTTGACACTTTTTTCGTGAAATGGTAGGGGTACTTATGTACCCCCTTACCATTTCACACAGGGGGGGGGCCGGGATCTGGGGGTCACCTTGTTAAAGGGGGCTTCCAGATTCCGATAAGCCCCCCGCCCGCAGACCCCCACAACCACCGGCCAGGGTTGTGGGGATGAGGCCCTTGTCCTCATCAACATGGGGACAAGGTGTTTTGGGGGGCTACCCCAAAGCACCCTCCCAATGTTGAGGGCATGTGGCCTGGTACGGTTCAGGAGGGAGGGGGGGCCGCACTCTTGTCCCCCCCTCTTTTCCTGCGGCCTGCCAGGTTGCGTGCTCGGATAAGGGTCTGGTATGGATTTTTGGGGGGACCCCACGCCGTTTTTTTTTTTTTTTTTTTGGCGCGGGGTTCCCCTTAAAATCCATACCAGACCTGAAGGGTCTGGTATGGAATTTAGGGGGAACCCCACGTCATTTTTTTTTTTAAATTTTGGCCGGGGTTCCCCTTAATATCCATACCAGACCTGAAGGGCCTGGTATGGAATTTAGGGGGACCCCCACGTCATTTTTTTTTTTTTTAATTTTGGTTCGGGGTTCCCCTTTGGGGAATTCCCATGCCGTTTTTATCAATGAACTTCTATATGTATTGACTGCAATGCAATAGCCGCGGGTAGTTTTAAATGAGTTTTTTCCTTCAAAATGTCATTTTGCTGTCAGACTGTTCTAAACACAGGAAACATGCGCCCCTTTACAGGCACACTATAGACACCCCCCAGGTACGAAATTTAAAGGGATATTACACTTTTATTGATTGACTTTAAGTATTATTAAAATCACTGCTCCTGAAAAAACGGCCGTTTTTAAAACTTTTTTTTGCATTGATCCATGTCCCCTGGGGCAGGACCCAGGTCCCCAAACACTTTTTATGACAATAACTTGCATATTAGCCTTTAAAATTAGCACTTTTGATTTCTCCCATAGACTTTTAAAGGGTGTTCCGCGGCATTCGAATTTGCCGCGAACACCCCAAATTGTTCGCTGTTCGGTGAACTTGCGAACAGCCAATGTTCGAGTCGAACATGAGTTCGACTCGAACTCGAAGCTCATCCCTAGTGGTCAGATTTCAGTTACCCAGTAGCTTTGTGACCTTAAGGTAAATCTCTCTTAATCTCTCTGAACCTGGGTCAAAATTATTTGATTGTGAACGCTGAGAGAAAGATTTACTCAAAGCTATATCCTTATAATAAACTCAATGAAATATATTTGTCCTTTTTATTCAAGGACAAACGGGCTTTACATTCTATGGTTTGTGCCTCGTGCTTTTCTAGTTGCATGCCTGTGTTGCTTTATGCTATCATCAACTCTTAATTGACAGAAGGACAAGACCTGGCTGTCACTAACTTAAAAACTGAAAGTAAAAGCACAGAAAAATCAAGTATTTTAAATGCTTATTTGCAGTGTTTTTTCCTTTCCATAATTTTTTATACGCTTGCAATGTACCCTTGAACTTGCTAGACAATTTGACTACACCAGGAAAGTCCGTTCCCAACCTCCACACGTGACACCGACTTCTCCTCTTCTGGGAGTGTCTAATTGTCTGTGCTGACCCAGCTCCTTCACCCCTCCCCTTCCAACATAACCTTTTATGGAGCTGCCAGGGGAGGAGGGAAGGAATATACAATTATTAATATTATTATTTAGGATTTTTATAGTGTCAACAGTTTTGCTATACAAAGTAAAGTGGCAGTACAATTACACTACAGTTTAGTACATGGATGAATGAATGTGAGTTAGGGACCTTAGATTGTAAGCTGCTTGAATGCAGGGACTGATGTGAATGTAATATATATATATATATATATATATATATATATATATATATATATATATATATATATATATATATATATGTGTATATATATATATATATATGTATGTATATATGTAAAGCACTGCATAAATTGGCAGCGCTATATAAGTACCTGTAATAAATAAATAAATAATACAAGAGAATTAGGAGGGCACTGCTCATGAGAGCTTACAATTTAAAAGAGTGGCGGAGAGTGATACAAAAGGCTTTAAATGTGAGTAAGGCTATGATAAAGAAAGTAAAAGTTCAGTTTTTAGATGGACATGGTATAGGCTGCCCTGAAGAGATGGGTTTTCAGGGACCATCTTAGTCCCCTTTAACACTTATACGACTTGTCCCATGATTTTGTACTGCAAAATTGTATGACAAGTCATTCTCCATAATTTTCAATGATTACCATTCATATTGGCACGACTTTAAGTCGTGCCAACTTCAAAGTAGTCCCTGCACTACTTTGGTCCAACTTTCATGCGAGTTGATGTCCATAGACCTCAATGTTAAACCCTCAAGTAGCATGCAAATCGTACCTGAATAATATAGATTTCAGTATGACTTTGTAAGCACAAGCTGAGAATGGTTAATGCCAAAGTTGTGGCAAAGTCGTACAAAGTAGTACTGCTCCCAAATCGCGGCAAAATCAAGGTAAAATCGCGGCCATGAAATCGCTGTAAAATCGCACAAGTGTGAAAGGAGCCTAAAGGTGGACAGAACAGGAATTGGCTGGAATGATTGGGGTAAGAAGTTCCAAGTGGATGGGAGAGGCTTCAGAGAAGGAGGACTAGGAGTATAGGAGGTGACCATAAAGCTAGAGTCTGGGAAGAGTGAAGTTGATGGTTTGGTTGATAACTTGTCATGAGGTTAGTGACTTAAAATGATTTTAAAGTCTTACTGTTTTTTTTTTTTTTTTGAGGGCTCGATCCGGAGCCACATTGCCTGTGTTTATAGGCACACACAGTTTGGTAAGGAGCCTATGTCTCTCACTGCTGTCTGTAAGTCTCTATGTGAATAGGGAGAGAGGTGAGAAGACTGCAGATGAACACAGCGCTGGATCGAGAGAGAAATCAGGTAAGTAAAAGGGGAAGTTTTTTTTTACAGGGAATGCATTACAATAAAACATGTTTAGGCTTTAAAATTGCTTTAACTGGGAGTCGTGGATGGCTTTTTATGTTAATATGTGAATTTTATACATTGAGTTAGTGGAAGCCAGTGGTGGTAAAGACAGAGAGTTGGTAAGGTAGATGGGTAACTTGAGTGAAAGCTGAGTCTGCTGACATCACATCCAAGATGGTGGCACCCAGGAAAATGGCATGTATAAAATACATAAAATGCACAAATAATCTTATTTAAAAAAAAAACATTATTCAAATAAATGGCCTGGTGACAGAATTTGGTTCAGCTGGGCATGGTAGCCAATTAGCTTCTAACTTCAGCTTGCTCAATTAAGCTTTGGCAATAAAATCTGGAAGCTGATTGGTTTCTATGCAGAGCTGCTCCAGATTTTGTACTCTCCAGTTTTAGTAAATCAACCCCATTGTCTTTTAAAGTATAGCAGTAACTTGAGCGGTACAGCCTGCTCGGCTGTAGAAAACTAGGATGTTATTTTACTGAAATGTGTGTGTGTGTGTGTGTATATATAAACTGTGTCCTATATATGGGTACAGTGATAAATGAAGCCTTATCTGGGTAGAGTTTCCCATCTGAGGTGACCCTGCTGATGGTGCTTTATGAGTGTCAGACCTCCCTGCTGCTACGGAGGGGTACACTGTTTTTACTTCAGCTCTGGTTGCTAAGTTATCCCAATCCATGGTTAATTAGCTTCAGACCACTTGGCTGGTTACATGTAATTTAATTTACAGAGAGGCATTTAATTAATGTTAACCCTTGTACTGTTTACTGACTGGGGATATACTAGGATTTCAGTAAAAAAAAAAAACGCAACCCAGCAAAACAAATATTGTCAGTTCATAGGTCAGGAAATAAACTTTTCTTTGGTTAGCATAATATGTAGAGTTGTGACCTTTCTTGTGATCACTCCCTTGTGAAAATAATCTTGATAACTTGGCAGTTAGCAAAAAAAAAAAAAAATAAAATGCATTGTCTCCTTTTTTCACCAACAATTCAAGTCTTCTATTTGACATGTTTAAAGCAGTGGATTAAAAATAAATGAATAAATAAAAAAATTTCAAACCCCCCCCCTTGCGCTTCCAAACACACGCACAGCTACACACACACACACACACACAAATATCCACAGGTTTGCATGTTGATTTTTTTTTTCTATAACGCATAAACTGCCTTATCCAAAAGCACAAAAGCATTGTTAGGTTATTTGGCTGCAGAACTTTAATTAATTTTATTGGTAATCAACAGCCCAACACTGTATAAAAAAAAATGTGTGCTTGTATATGTACGTAATATAATATATATAGATAGATCTCTCTCTATCTCGATAGATAGATAGATAGATAGATAGATAGATAGATAGATAGATAGATAGATAGATAGATAGATAGCTATATCTATATATAAACATATATATTAAAATAAACTTTTCCAACATGCAATAATCGAACATGGACATTTTAAGGCCTTAACTGCACGAAAATGGCTGTCTGTCGGCTTACTTTCCTATGTACAGCTGAATTAGGCCCAGTATAGATCTGAGCAGGCCAGATCAATTCATAATCTTTGTCTGTAGATGCCTTGCAACACACCCAACAACACCCAGACATTTTTTTCTTTGGTAGTACTTCCATGTTTTGGTGATATTTGCAAGATGTTTAACATGCAAATGTATTTACAGCCAGTTTTATATTTTGGAGGGGAGGGGGGGTGTTATTTGCCTTGTAATTGGTCAGTCATGCCATAGAAAGTCATTCTGTAGCCATATTTTGTGGTTTGACCACAGCACTAGGGTGGTTGGTTCGAATCCCAACCACAACACTACCTACACGGAGTTTGCATGTTCTCCCTGTGCCTGCCTGGGTTTCATGTGGGTAGTCAGGTTTCCTCCCACACTCCAAAGACATGCTGGTAGGTTCATAAAAGATAAAAGAGCAGCACCAATCTGAGTGTAGTAATTATAAAAGCACACTTTATTCACAAATAGTTGCACTCACTAGATAGCAGTTGTTTGTGGGCACATCATTAAGTAGTCTGTGGATCTTCAGACTTTTACTATCCCTGAGGATATGACCCAGGACAAATGGACTTTTAACTTTGGATTACCAACATTTAATAACCATTTTGTCACCTTTTAATGTTTTTAAAAAAAAATTCAATTGCCTTTACCATTTCCTTTACTTCCTATCCATGCTATATAATTGTGTATGGCTAGAAGGTTGACTTGCTCTTCTATCCCAGCTTGTGCCTGGGAGTGCCCTGGCATGACAAACATTGTAGTCATGCTGGTAGGTTCATTGGCTCCTGTATGAGTTTGCATTAGGGACCTTAGATTGTAAGGGCAGGGACTGATGTGAAGGTATAATCAATATGTAAAGTGCTGCGTAAATTGGTGGTGCTATAGAAGTACCTGTAATAAATAAACAAAGCTGAACCTGCTGTAGGTCAAGGTGTAAGTCACGTCTTTCTGACAGCTATGCACCTATTTTGTGTGTGTCCATCATTTTGGTTGTCCTGTGACACTATATAAAGTATCCTCACTTCCAAAGTTAGTTTGGCCTTTCATGTTTTGAAGTCCACTTAGTTACCTGAAGCTAATTTTCTCCACTTGATGATTCCTGCATTGCATTTTGTTAGATGCCCAATGTGTGTATAATATAAGAGATCCTCTGCCTAGTGAATGTATCCTAACTGCTCTAAAACATTCCCAGCAGGCTCTTGTCAGATACAGGTCATTAACTTTCCTTCATTGAGAGTTTGTTTACACGGCGGCAATAAACAGTATGTGCGCTGCTGCTCTCTAGAAATTCAGATGAATCACACATAGATGGTCTTTTGAAAGCAAAACACCCCGACTGTTGTAGGGCTGTGTATACCAAAATGATATTAACCTTGTGTACAATGTGGAGCAGTGAGGGGGCCACCTATACAGCTAAACGCTGGCCATACACGGTCTCGTATGTCAGGTTTATTTTATTTTCTATATTTATGTAGTGCCAAATTATGCTGAGATTTAGAGTACATTGACCCATTCATATCCGTCCCTGCCAAAACGGAGTGTGCTATATAATGTCCCTTCAACAGTCACTTACTCAGACCCTTGCAGGCCAGTTTTAGGGTGAAAGCAATTAATCAACCAGTACTCTTTGTTTTTGATTGTGGAGGGGAATAGGAGGGACTGGAGAAAGCCCACACAAATACAGAGTGAACACACAAGTGCCATAGAGAGGTGCTCCTGATGGGATTTGAACTCAGAACCTCACAGCTACAAAGCTTTACTGTGTTGCTTTTAGTATCTGTTGCTACAGTCAGGCAGTGTGTGGCTTATCCAGCCAACCCTCAGCATGCATTCAAAATCCTCTTTTCGTGTGTGTGTGTGTGTGTGTGTGTGTGTGTGTGTGTGTGTATATATACACAATGTGTCACAAGAGCCAGGGAAGTGTTTAGGGATGGGGAGGCAGGATAGGTAGTGGGACATGTTTACCTTCATGCAGAGAATTCATTACAAAAAATAGTTTAGAACCACTTTAACCTCCCTGGTGGTAATCCCGAGTGTGGCTCAGAGTGAATTTTCATTACCAAAAGCAGTAACCCCGAGCCACACTCAGGATTGCATCGCGTTATCCTGGGAAAGTTACTTGCCTTGTCCCCAGGATCCTGCGATGTCCTCCGCCCGATGTACTGTGTGCCGGGCTCCGTTCCCTGCGAGCATCACGACACACGGGGACGGAGCCCGACGGCAAATTCAAATAGTGCAAAAAACAAAACACATACAGTACACTGTAATCTTACAGATTACATTACTGTATCAAATTATTTCACATCCCTTTTGTCCCTAGTGCTTTGTCCAGTGCCCTACATTTAGTTTTATATTATTTATTCTGTTCTTTCTGCCTGGAAACTTGAGAATGTGCATGGCAACCAAGAGGTGTCCCTTTACGCCAAAAGCGGTTTTAGACCAGCTAGAAAA